>NW_019103909.1:0-44078 GCF_001856785.1 Myzus persicae
GAATAGCTATAACATGAATGAGCCCTTAGAAATCTTTCAATTTAATTTCTTGTATCCATAATAACTTTCATTCAATTAACACATTATTTTATTGTACTGAGGTAAAGTCAATAAAACTCTGATCATTTTTTTCACATTTTTTAAAAATTAAGCATAAAATAGCAAAATGCAATGAGTTCAGGAATACTGATATTATAGACGCAGTCTTTAATATTTATGTTTAAAACAAATTTTTTTTATAATTTTTTTTTTTTTATTCTTAAAAATCATTTGCCTGCGGGCGCCCACGCCTCCCCTCACATTTTTTTTCCATAATTTAACTCTAGTTAAATTATTTCAATACCTTTTTTTAAGTTTTGATGGCCAATTAGTGCCTGATAAATATTCAATATGTCATGACCTAAATATTGTAAATAAAACTAAGAGTTTAGGAATAATGATATTGTTGACTGCCGACTTTAATATTTATTTTTAAAACACGTTTTTCAATATTTTTTTTGAATTTTGATTCCTGAAATTCATTTGCCCGCGGGTGCCCATGCTTCCCTTCACATTTTTTTTTTGAAAATTTAACTCTAGTTCAATTATTTCCAAACCGTTTTTAAATTTTGATGTCAACTTAGAGCCTCATAAATATTCATTATTTCATGATCTAATTAATGTAAATAAAACTATAACTATGAGTTTAGGAATAATAACATTTTAGACTGCAGACTTTAATATTTATTTTTAATAGACATCTTTCCATATTTTTTTTGTATTTTGATTCTTAAAACTAATTTGCCCGCGGGCGCCCATGCCTCCCTTCACATTTTTTTTTAAAAATTTAACTCTAGTTCAATTATTTAAAAACCGTTTTTAATTTTTGATTTTCGGTTAGTTCCCCATAAACATTCATTTTTCATTGGCTTATTATTGTAAATAAATCTATGAGTTTAGAAATAGTGTTATTGTAGACTGCAGACTATTTTTAATACACATTTTTTGATATTTTTTTTTTACTTTGATTCTTAAAATTCATTTGCCTGCGGGCGCCCATGCCAACCTTCCCATTTTTATTTTTATAAATATTGTAAATATTCTTGTAAATAAAGCTATGAGTTTATAAATACTGATACTGTAGCCTGCAGTCTTTAATATTTGTTTTTAATGCAAACTTTTTCATACATTTTTTATTTTCATTTTTAAAAATCATTTGCCTGCTGGTGGGGCATTGATCCCCTTACCATTTTTATTTTTACAATTAAATCCTATCAACATTTTTTATAATTTTTTTATTTTGATCCTTAAAATTCATTTGCCTGCAGGCGCCCATGCCCCCCTTCAAATTTTTTTTTCTATTTAACTGTAGTTCAATTTTTTAAAAACAATTTTTAAATTTTGATAACCTGTTACTTAATTATAAAAATAAATAAAACAGAAATTAATTAAGAAAAATAAATCAATGAAATAAAAAAACTTATGATAAATTAATAAAAATAAAATTCACAAAATAATATTAGTAAAATGAAATTAATCATGTGAAATTAATAAAAATAAATTAATCAAAGAAAATTATTCAAAGAAAAATGTATTTATTTTTATTAATTTAATTTAATTAATTTATCTTTACTAATTCCATTTTATTTATTTAATTTAATTTACCTTGATTAATTTTTTATCTTTAATTTTTTATCTTTAATTTTTTATCTTTAATTTTTTATCTTTAATTTTATCTTTAATTTTATCTTTAATTTGTTATCTTTAATTTTATCTTTAATTTTATCTTTAATTTGTTATCTTTAATTTGTTATCTTTAATTTTATCTTTAATTTGTTATCTTTAATTTGTTATCTTTAATTTGTTATCTTTAATTTGTTATCTTTAATTTTATCTTTAATTTTATCTTTAATTTTTTATCTTTAATTTTATCTTTAATTTTTTATCTTTAATTTTCTTTAATTTTTTTCTCTAATCTTCTTCAATTTTCTTTAATTAATTTTCTTTGATTAATTTTCCTTGATTAGTTTTGTTTGATTAATTTATTTTTATGAAAATAAAAATGGGTATTAGAGCATGGGGGCACGTGGGCAAATGAATTTTAAGGATCTAAATAAAAAAAATTATAAAAAAATTTGATAGAATTTAAAATTTAAAAATCAAAATGGGAAGTGGATCATGCCTGCGGGCTCCCATACCCCCCTTTCAAATTTTTTTGTTCTATAAATTAACTCTAGTTCAACTTATTATTCACATTTTTTAAATTTTGATAACCAGCTGGTTCCTTAAAATATTAATTTTCTCATGATATAATTATTGTAATTAACGCTATGAGTTTAGGAATACTGATATTGTACAATGCAGTCTTTAATGTTTGTTTTTAATGCAACTTTTTTCATATTTTTATTTTTTTGTTTCTCAAAACGCATTTGCCCGCGGGCGCACATGTTTCCCTTCCAATTTTTATTTTCAAAATTGAATAATATTTTATTTTTCAATATATTTTTATTTTTTGCTTCTCAAAATGCATTTGCCTGCGGGCGCCCATGTCCCCCTTCCCATTTTTATTTTAGATTCTGATTGGAACGATGAATGTATTGATTTTACCATGATGCGTGTTTTTTTTTTTTTTTTAATTTTTTTTATTTTTTTTTGTGTCTGTCATCACCATTTAGGACAGTAAAACTGCTTCGATTTTCTTCAACATCAATTTTTCTGATTGGAAAGTGAATCTAGTTGGTATTTTGGGGAGTCAAAAGTAAAAATTTCCCAGTAATTTTTAAAAGCGACGTGAAAAACAAAAGAAAAATTAAGGAAAAACAGGAATTTTTACGAAAAATGGTTTTTTAACAAAATCGATTTTGGTTTTTGGTGTAACTCTAAAACAAATGGCCGTAGATATATGAAATTTTCACAGGTTGTTTATATTTGCATTTTCTATACACGGTACAATTTTGAAAATAATTTGACTCTTTTTGAACTATTTACGGACATTGTCAGTTTTCAATTTTTTAAATTTTTTTTTCTAAAAATATCAATAAAATTTTATTTGTTGGTTAAAAAAACTTGAAAATTTAATACAAAGCTCCTAGTATATTGTTTCAAAGGCAGATGATAAAAATTAAAAATCCTTAGTCACAGTTTTTTTTTATAAGCATTTAAAGTTCAAATATTGACAAAATACGTAAAAACGACGAAAATTTGGAAATTATTTTAAGTTAGAAATTCATAAAAAAATTTTTTTTTAAATCTAAGATTTTACAATTTAATACAAGATTCCTCATAAGTTTGTCTACCTTTATCAAAAAAAAAAATTTTAGAAGAAAGTCAAATTAAATTTTTATGAGCGTTTGAAATTCATATTTTTACAACATTTGATATTCACTCGATTTCACATGTAACGATTTTCTGTTTTTGTTGTAATTAAAAAACGAATGGCTGTAGATACTTGAAAATTTCACTGAATGTTGATATTAGCATTTTCTAAACACTATACAATTTTGAAAATAATTTGACTCTTTTTGAGATGTTTACGGACATTGTCAATTTTCAATTTTCTTAGTTTTTTTTTCTATAAATACCAATAAAATTTTATTTGTTGGTCGAAAAAGCTTGAAAATTTAATACAAGGCTCCTGATATATTTTTACAATAGCAATTGTAAAATATTTAAAATACATAGGCACAATTTTTTTTTTTTTTTTTTTAATTGATCCTGAGCCCGGCAACTGTGGCCATTAGCTATTAGTAGGTACTGTATAGGTTTTTTTTTTGTATTGATGGTTTGTAGGTTTTTGGAACGGTAGGGGGAACACGTGTGTGTTTGTTTTTGGCAGAATTTCGAATGGGGCACCCGTAGGTTTCTGCCATGCCGCGGGGGTGGGGGATGGCAGCACTTGCTCTCCGGTCACCGCGACTTGTCCGGAGAAAAATGCCGCCCGGTGGCCGAGGATCGAACCGCGACCGGCTGCGTCGCAGCGGAAGAGTCAGACCACTCGGTCACCTCGTCCCCCCCAATTTTTTTTTTATAAGCATTTAAATTTCGAATTTTGACTCAGATATATTGGTATTAATATATCTTAAACCAAGACTGACATACCGTCTCCACTCAGAATCGTTTTTCTTATTCAATGATATTGTATCATTGAATTCAAATTTAATTTCATCCATTATACAGTGACCCACATGTAACCTACTGCAGAGCGACATCCACTTACCCGCTTTTTTTATTTTGATTCTCAAAATGCATTTGCCTGTGGGCGACCATGTCCCCCTTCCCATTTGTATTTTTAGAATTGAATTCTATCTAATTTTCAAATGTTTTTACTATAATTTAACTCTAGTTCAACTTATTATTCACATTTTTTAAATTTTGATAACTAGCTGTTTAATTAAAATATTTATTTTCTCATGATATAGTTATTGTAAATAACGCTATGAGGTTAGGAATACTGATATTGTACCTACACTGCAGTTTCAAATGTTTGTTTTTAATGCAACTTTTTTTTTTTTTTGAATCTCAAAATGCATTTGCTCGTGGTTAGGTTATTCCCCCCTACAAATTGTTATTTTTAAATTTAAGATCTATCAAGTTACAGTCGCAGGTCATAAATGTTTTACGCCTGTGGCTACGAAAGCCCCAAATGTGAAAAAAAATTCAACCTAAACCAAAGCCGGATTTTAATTCTGTAGACATATTTAAATACTTTGTTCCCTTTTCTGGGTTTTGTAAGAAATATATTTTCGATTTTTCGTGTCGTTAATTATTATTGAGTATTACCTCTAGTATGTACCAAATTAATATTCTTTTTTTCCATAATGCACTTTAAATTTTAATTATTATAGTGTTGATAAAACAAATACAATTTATTTGCTACTAAACACAGATAAGAAGAGATAAACATGTTCAACATTTTTTTCAAATTAAAATTGGACTGGAAATATATTTTTTTCTTTTGCATATTTATCTAAACGCCGTATTAAAAAAATGACACACTTTCAAGTGTTATTATTTATTGACGTTTCATTTAAAATTCTTATGAACAACATCAATTACCTACTCGGTATAGGTATATAAAAGGAAATGATTCTATGGTTGTGATTTATAGACTCAAAAACTACCTACTTTGATACAAATTTGAGAAATTGTACTTTAGGTACCTAAAAGATTTAGAGCAGTGGTCGGTAACCGGCGGCCCGCGCGTCTATTGTATACGGCCCGCTTTAAATTCTAGAACGAAATTGAATTGAATATCATATCAAAATAATCATATTGTATACTGCAGTATTCGGCATTATGGTTAAGTTTAAAGCAGTAATTTTTTGAGTAGTAAATAATTTGGAATTCAAAATTTTTGTCCGGCCCGCGAAATCTTTTTAATTTAAGAATGTGACCCGGGAGTCCAAAAAGGTTTCCGACCATTGGTTTAGAGAATTGTTTTAACATCACATAGAACACAAGTCATGCCACACCAACTGTTTTAACAGATATTCATTTTAATTAATTACATGCTATTTAAAGCATACTGAATAAGTCTATGAACTACTTACTACTACCATAATATTTTATGAATTCATTTAACAAGCCACTGCTATCAGTTGTGACAATGAGTGAAGCCAAGTAATTCAGCTAGTCACATAACAAAAGATCCAAACAAATAATACAAAAGAAATGAAACCAATTTATTAAAAAATGAATTTATTCGTTTAATATCACTTTGCGGTCTAAAGATATAATATAATGTCAGGCTTAACAACACTGTTAAAATAATTAAATCAAATACATCATAATTATACTGAAGACTTAATGAACTATTGAAAATTAAATAATAACAATAATAAAAATAATAAAAATAACAATGAACATATTATTAAACTATTGCAATGATAAATGACTGATAATTAATATATTATACACATGTATACAATATTAAATGTAGAATTTCATTGGTGTTGATTTTAATTTTATGTAATTAGGTGAATTTGTTATGGTTAGTTTTACAATAAACAAAAAAATTTTTCTATGAATCATTTGATAAATTTACAGAAATCTTTTATAAAATAGTAAAACGATTAAAAAATTATCATACGAAATGTGTTATAGGTCTCAGTCGTTTATAAAAATGTAAGTGAATCTGTTGCAATTAAGTTAGTAGAAAAACATAATAATAATAAAAATTAAATAAACAAACAATCAAATGACAAGTGAAAAACAATGGAGTGTGGTGGGAGGGACACTTATTTTTGAAAGCAACTTAATAGATATTTATAAAAAGTGCTTTAATAAATGTTAACATTAATTGTATCACTATAAAATAAAATACATAAAAAAAACAAAATTATTATAATAATAATAATAATATTACAAGTATTGTATTTAAATTGTTCTGAAACAATTGAAACAATGTACAATACAATAAATCTATTCAATAACATGTGTGTACGTATGTTATTGGTGTAAAATGGAAATTGAGCAAATGTGTAGATAAAAAACAAAAATAAACCCAAAACCCACCATCTCCAGAGAACATTTTTGTCTTAAATATCTATTACAAATATATATTATAGAATATGATAATAAATTATAATAATATAATAGTACACAAATGTCCGTGAAAATAGTTGTCATAACCAAGATAAATACATTTACGCATTAAAAAAATTAAACTAGATTATTAAAAACAAACAATGATCAAAACCGTTTTATGTTGGAATTTAATTTGCCACATAAACAATGAAAAATAAGTGTTTTGATAACAAACAAATTTCATAGTTTACAACATTTTGAATGTATTAAGATTTGAATGAGGTACCCACATAATATGGCAATATGACAACTATTTTTAATTTTTATACACTAAACTTAATAAAAACGTATTTATATAAAATATGATAAATAAAAACCACCTTGGTATGTAATAATAAAAATAATAAAAATATTGAAGAAAAAAAAACAAAACATAACTATGTTACAATAATCAAGGTAAGCAATGAATACAGTATAATATATTAACGGTATCATAATGGACAATTGATCCTTTTTAAATATTGTTAAAAGTATTATTTCATTTACCGTATTTGAAGACTGAAATAATAAGAAGCTAAATATCACGTTTCTTTCAAGGTCAACATATTATGTTATTGATGATTAAATAAAACAAGTCAAAATCAAAACTATTGGTACCCGTCCATTTCATTTTTTTTCTATACACAATATTCGGTATTAATAAAATTAACAAACAATCCAAAAGTAATAATGACATTAATTATTATTAATTAAATAAAACTTTAAAATCTGAACAATATTGTAGAATTTAAAAAATTAAACAAGTGTAAGACAAATATAATAAAATATCAAGTATTTTCTTTAAAGAAATTAAAATCCACCCTGTATAATATTATATAATAACAATAAGATAAATCGATGAAGTATTTATTATTATTTTTGGAAAAGCTTTCTGTATTGGTAAACAAAAAATTTCTCAATTTGGTAAATAACGTCAATGATTGTAACACACAATAACTACGTTTTTATAAATTTTATTTTTACTTAATTTACAATTTTACAGCCTTTGTTTGACTTTTGGTCCGAAAAAGCTACACTGTAGATAACAAAATCAACAAAATTGTGTCAAAATTATATATAATATGTACAGTGGCCCAATGTGTTACCTAATATTTCATTTAACTAACATAGGAAAACAGGAAATCATGGTAGGCCACTCTGTATACATACATAAATTAGTAATAATAATAAAAATATTAGCATGTCAAGACAGCCAGCCAACAGAATAAAACTAAAAACAACATAACACGGCCATCATTTGAAACTATTAAGGGAACAATATTGATAGTTTAACTGATTCTTTTTTTTAGTATGCCAATCAATTGCCAGACAATATTAATCTGTTAAGTTCTATATACTTTTAAAACGTTCTATGATGTCACATAATTTGTAATGCTGCCAAGCTGATAGTTGACATTTGTGTAAGCTGATTACACACCCAAAATTAAAAAATTAAAAACCCCAATATTTAACCATATCACATCCAAACAAAATTATCAGTCACAGTATTCCCATGTGTTGCCATATGCTGATTGAGTAAATTGCTATCAAAAAAGGCTTGGCCACAAGACACACATTCATATGGGGCAGGCACCATACGTTCTTCACTGTGCAAGTTTTTTTCGTGCCTCTCAAGATGAGCTTGTCTGGAAAATGTTTTTCCACACGTATGACATTCCCATTTGGTATCTTCTATAGAATTTCCGTTTTCGTCGCCGGATTTGTGTACACGCCTCCTGGTCAACACTGGTTCTACTTTGTGTATACGCTTTAGATGGCGTAACAAATGACTACGGCGAGAGAAGGTTTTTTTGCAAATAGTACAAAGCGTACTTGGTTTTGGTCTAGCTTGTTCGGGTTGTTGTTCGTTGAGTTCAAGGACACTCACTGGAGGGAGCACTTCAGGTTCACCTTCGGAATCAGATAAATTTTCAGTTTTGATATCTACTGAGGTCTCTTCAGGCTTTATTTCTGAAAGAGTCACTTCAGGAAGTAATTCTGTCGAAGATGAAGGAATAATACCATTGTGAATATCCAAATGTTTGCGCAGGTGTTCATAGCGGGTAAAACATTTTCCACACTGCCAACATACAAATGGTTTTTCTTCTAATTGATTATCCAAAATTAATGCATGTTCATGGGCTCGTTTTCTATGTCTGAACAGATGTTCCTTACGCACAAACCTCTGTTTGCAAATATCACAACAGAATGGTCTCGGCATGTCAGACGAATTAGAACAACTTGGTATGCACAAAAGATGTCTGGCTAAATGCTCTTTGCGTATAAAACGTTTACCACATCGTTCACATGGAAATGGTCTAACAGTGCTATGCGACAACATGTGGCGCATCAAATGTTCTTTACGATTGAAGCCACTTGTGCAAATTCGACATACATATGGCTTTACGTCTTCATGAGTCATTTGATGACGTTTCCATGAGCTACGACGAGGGAAAGATTTCCCACAGGTAGGACAAATGAATAAGCGTTGTTGGATGTCGACTTCAACCGGTGGCTGAGGTTCTTCTTCATCACGACAAACACCCTGATCAAACTCGTAACATTCACCACACAGTGAACAAGGAAATGCGCCTTTGTTGATAATATAACGCCTATGAGTTACTAATGTTGTACACGACTCTCCTAAAAACAAAATAAAAATATTTTACAAACCAAAAAAGTGTATTACCAAGGTTAGGTGATAATAAATATAAATCTCTAAATATTTTTATCTTGGGTAAATAGTAAATTTTTTAATAGGGTTGAAAATGTTATTTTTGAAATTTAATTATTAAAATACTTGTTGTTTGGAAATTTTAACTATTTACTTTAGTTTTATTTAAGTTTGTAATAATTAATAAACAGATACAATCAGTGTGTAATATGTATAGCAGATATTGGTATAATAAAATAAATATAGTTAAGACCAAACTGTCTTTATAGATATATTATATTTAGTAAAGCCTGAATTACAAAAATATTATGTTAGGCAGCTGAGTAAGCAATAAGTATAAAATGATTTGAAGTAATTAAAAATTTTATTTTACCAGATTTTAGCTTTTCAATAGTCTTTTCAAATACATCCCACATGGATGGTAAAACTTCTCTTCGAATGCGTAAATTGTCAACAATGTCTTTATCAGCATTACTCGAATCTATTGGTAACTTTTTGGAATTGTTGTACTCTATTAAATAGTCACCCAAAACCCCTGTTGGTCCATTCTTACTGAAAATGCATACAATAATATTCATAAAAATCTATAATAGACCAAATGCAATAATCTATATTGAATTTATTAAAATACTCACACTGGTTCTAAATTGAAAGTCTCTTCTTTCATCAGTACATAATCTTCAGGTGATGGTTCTCCGAGGAATGATCTTTTAGGTGCTCCCGATTTGCTTTTATCTTTGCCTATTACATTGACATAGATAAAATTATAACATATTAACCAAACATAATATTAATAAGCTGAAAGTGCTGAACAATATTTCAACAAGAAACTTTAAATATTTTTTTAAAATAAAAATACTATGTGTATATTTTAATCCATGAAAATTTAACTAACACATATTATAATAATAGGCTTTAAAAAGTTTATGATTTCAAGTTTATGAACCTACCTAAAATATGAAGTATGGAACTACAGAACTCAGAAAATTGTGTTGTGTGTAAATTCTTTATTTTCAAAATAATGAAAATTAGTGAGTATTATAATGTTGTTTCATTAGGTAAATTTAATTTATTTTATGGTAACAATGGTACCCCTCCTGCCCATGGGGGAGGGGGCGGGGGTGACAGCTTATTTTACTGTATTCAAAGCCACAATCAAATTATTTTTCTAAATAACACAGTGTACTAGGGCCAGGGGTCAAACAAATCAAATTTATCATATATTCCTTTTAGGCTGCAATCAATTTGTCTGCTATTTTTATAATTATGATAAGTTTTTCATTATAATAATTTGTAATGTTTTCATAAATTGTATCTTATGGTTTAAACATTTTTTTTAAAAACTTAAAATATTTGTATATGTTTTAATGTTATTTAGTGCTTAAAAAAATGTTTTTTTTTAAAAATATTTATGTTGTATGCTATATTCTTTTCAGCAAGAGAACGCATAGCGACCCTATCAAAATCGGAATTTCTTTGCATCCCCACTTGACACCCTGCCATAGGTGAACTGGTTTCAGAAGCAGAGTGAAACAGGGGATGTGCATAATTTGAGTGTTCTCTTGCTGAACCAAGAATAGGTATTTTAGGTTTTTTTTAGAGTATATTAGGATCATATTTTGAATTTTTGTGCATACAATCCTGGATCCTAGTATCAGTACCTATACTACCTATCAATATATTTTTAATGTGTACATTTCTCTCCACATACTTGTATAACTTTGTCCATCATCTTCATCAGTAATGTCAATTACTAAATTGTTCGCCATTTCATCACCATCATCATTCTATAAAATTAATATATTTATTATATTCAAGAAACAAATATATTTATAGGTAACTAAAACTTAAGACAATTGTATTATTTTATAGTAGGAATCTGTTAAAAAAAAACATTTGTACATTCGAGTTTTAAATTTCTGAGGATAAGAATGATGAGAATCAAATCATCAAGGAACTTATGATTTATCAAACCCTACATCTTATTCAAAGAACTAAGTTGGCCATTTTTCAGGAAGTTTTTTTGCTCAGACCCATGCACAGCATAGATGAAACGCATTCATGTAAAATCATTTTTTAAGATTTTTGAGTAATCTAAAAAATAAGACGCCTACGACACAAATTATTGAAGATAGCATATTTGATAATTTGACATAAGTATCGGTTTTAGATTTTATTACTACTTGGCTATATTATAATAACATTCAACTATAAAAATATAATTTTTTTTGTACATTTAAATGGATATTAAATTATTTTGAGACAATATTTAAAAACATCATTGTCATAACATCAAAAATATTATTTTCCATAATTGTTCCAATGGGTGAATTTACTTTAAAGTTACTCAAAAAATTATGTTAACTGATATGATTTAGGTACATATCCAAATCAAAAAATATGATAAGTTTAATCGAAGGACAAAATATGAACACAAAATGGCTTCTGCCTAGATATTAAGTATGTCATTACATAAATATAGTTATAGAAAATAATGATTGTGATTGTGCCAAACAGTGACAAATTATTTTGTAACACAAAAATAATGCTCAAATATGTTTATTATATTATTTTATTAGTGTGAGTATACATAAGGCTGGTAGATCGCAAGCTACACTAACACCCATAAGGTTAGCATACATTTATTAACTATTTCAATCTAGTTGGATACTAAATACAAAACCATTTAGTCTAGCTTTATAATTAATAATACACACATCCTATTTTTACATATTATAATTATGTAGGTATTAGCTTTTGAAAACCAAATGAAAATGAATGACTAATAAGTAATAATATGACATTATAATACCACCAGTATACACTAAATTCCAATTTCCATGTATTGACTAATAAAGACTGCAATTAACAAACATAAAATAGTACTGGTTATTATACTCGTTTTGAGTTTATCATAAATGGTTTATTATGAATAATACAATAAATTAACATGATAACTAAAACTGGACTACGTCCATGCGGTATGATTATGTAACAATAAAACAAATATGTCATGAGGCCATGTGGTGATAATCAGAATCTAGAACTGCAAGCATAATATATAAACTCACATATATATATATTATATAGGTCGTCAAATACTCAGTCTTTTTTCAAATTGATATTGATAGTTTTAGTATGTACATTCCTTTTCCATTTCCTTTCAATTAAGTTTTTAGGAAAAAAAAATAATATGTAGTGGTCAATGTTGTAGAAGGATGATTGTATAAGTGCAAGAATCTCAAATTAAACGTTAAACACTTAAATAAATAAAATAAAATTATAAAAATATTTATCCCAATGCAAAGCCCAACAGTAATAACAATTATCATAATTCTAGGAATACGTGGATAAATACTGATTCTGAAATCTAGGTTAGTATAATGTATAATATCAATTAATATGAAATCATTTTCAAATACATTTTTGTGATAAAAATACATTTGAGTGAGCACTTATATTTTGTAGAGAAATATTGATTTTGAAGAAAAATAAAATATCAAAGTAGGTAGGTTCCTTGTTTATATAATGCATTATCTATAAATTATTAGAATAGTGAACTAAAACTAACAACAACACAACCATTTATAATAGGAAGGTACCTATATTATAATATATAATACTTCATGGGCGTAGGAAGGAAATATTTTTGGAGGGGGTTTTTGTCTAAATCCTAAATAATACGCGAGTTAATAATATTCTCAAACAAATTCACAAAAAGCTCAAGATTGTTTTATTTAATTTTGGGGGGTGTTTGAACACCCAAAACCCCCTTTACCTACCCCCATGTACTACTTTGATATACCTACATCTACATTAAATTTAATTAAGTATTAATAAATGTATAATATGAATTTAATATACTTTATCATCTCCGTCCGATAGTTGTTTCAGGTGCATGTTGTTATTTTTTGAGCACATCTCATAAAATTGTTCCCACTCATTTAACAGAGTCAAGCACTCAGAACATACTATTTTGGACAAGCCATCATCCTCTGAAACCTAAATAAAATAAGACATTTTCAATTAATTCACCCACGACAACAATACAATAAGTAGTCATCTTTATTTTCTATAACATTTGCACTCGCATGTGTAGTATAATACTTATATTTTAATAATTTATTTTAAAAATATAGGTATAGGTATTGGGTATTTTAAAGGTATTTATTTGTATACCTTTTCTTACTCAAAAACACAGCATCTTTTATGTATAGTAATATATATAATATAATAATAATTATATTGGCAAAATGTAAGTACTATTTAACTTTGTGTCAAATTTTTTTTAATAAATATTTATTGGTTTATCAGCAGAGTAGGTACCGAGAATAAGTAAACTTCAATTAAGTCAAATGAATAAAAATACCAGGAATGGCAAATTATGCAAGTGGAACAAACTATAAAATTCAAGTTACATAATAGGTACCATGTTATTTGTCACACTAAACAACACTTGACTGATGAACTTGCGATTCGAAGCAGGATGTAATATTAAGAGTTGAGTAATAATTACAGTGCAAAATTGAAATATACCAAACAGGTGATAATAATTAACGTGAACATAGTACGGTCAACAGATATTTCACTATTCTAGCAATGTACGGACACAAGTCGAACGTAGCAAAGCGATATCAAGTGAAACTGCTTATCATGATTCTTTGGCCTTAAATCTTTACAACTTCAAATATGTATTGGGGGCATTGTATATGACGTATGAGGACGGAAAGCTACCAAGTCTAAAGTTAACTCGAACAGACTGTCGGCGAAGAGAAATAAGTCGCCAAGCACGACGGATAGGAAAAATGCCGCCGGGTCGTGCGCCAACACGTCGGCCGTGGATGCGTGCAGCTGTTCGATCGCAAATGTCGTCGTTATCAGGCGTGACGCAATCATCATTGATAGCAGAGCAATTGTTATTTCAAAAGGTCGGTGGTGGCGGTGGCGGCGGTGGGTAGGGAGTATTATTATAATCATTATTATTACACACACGCGTTCGCTTGAGCGCGGCAAAGGCCGAGTGTGCCGCCTTGGAGCAAATGAAACGATGGGAAAATTTAGATGAGTACGTAAAGAAAACTAGGACTGCATAATTGGCGGTGGTGAGTACTGGCGTCTGGCGAAATTAATAACAATAATATGTATTACGATACGATGCCACTGAGTAGTGTACACACGCGGTCGCTCACCTGTATCCGCAGGTGCTTGACAATGGTGTCGCGCAAGCCACCGCCGGGGCGTGTCCCGCCGCAGCCGTCCTCGGCGTTGGCGGCCGTGACGATCGGATGTCGTTGATCGTCGGCCACCGAGGGCCTGCAGCACAACCTGCAGCTGGCAGCGGTAGCGGCCGTTTCGTCTTCCTCGTCGTGCGCCATCGGTGTGCGGCTGCCGTCGTATGAGGGATACGTCAGACGAAACGCAGTCGTGACTTATGGTCGACACTCGACGCCGCACTGCACGTTAAACGGGATTATAATAATACGATGTGTAAATAACTAGATGACCACGAAATTTGGGAGCACCTCGCGATTGTCGTGTAGCGATATTATTTTGTGCGGCAACAGACGACGTCGTCGGCGGCGCACGCGAAAAACGGACGACCGTGTGCTGCGGCGGCAGTTACAAGAGTTTCACGTATAATATTGCGGGCTGCGGCGCGGCCGGGGACGAGCGCAGCGGCGGCGGCGGCGGCGGGCCACGTAGACTACGGGTGTGTGTATGTGTGTGTGTGTGTGTGTGTGCGCGCGCGTTTGTGTGTCTGTGAGTGGATTACGATAAAAAAAAAATCGTATAGAAAAAGAGTGTACGAAAAGAGAAAAAAAATGATGCGCTCCGGCGGCCCGCGGGCGACGACCGTGTATACTGCGCGGCGCATTAAAAATTGGTGGGGAGGCGAACGGGCGAACCGCCTCGTCGGCGCGGCGCGGGCACCCGAAACGGTTCGGCGTCGTCGGCGGCGGACAGCGTGCGGCGTCGGCGGGCGGCAGTGGAAGCGCTCAAGCCCCTACCCAAAAAATTTCCCCGAGAACAACAATAATTGATATATCGGTGGCGGGCGCCGTGAACGGGTCGTGTGCGTGTGCGAGAGCGCGCGCACTTGGGGGGGGCTTGACTGCGGCGGCGGTGGTCGGTTCGCCTGCGAGTGAGGTCGTTTGGCGTTCCGCTCGCCGGGCGGCGTGATGGTAAAGGCGGTGGAAGGGGAATTCGGCTCTACCGGGGAGGAGGTGAGGGGCCAGCCGGTGCGGGGAGGTGACGGCGAAAAAAAACCGTATAAAAATATATATATATTATTATTACTATAAAAACGTACGCGAGCTCTCCGCCACACGAAAATAAAACCCGACGGCGCGCGGGGCTGTTGTAACACACTGTACCTATAATGCGCGTTGTCGGGCTTCTATTTTTGTGTTTTCCGTCCGGTGGTTCGGCCGACGCCGACGCCGCCGCCGCCGCCATAATATCAATATCATCATCATCATTATGTCTAATTATGATATTATTATTAATATCGCGCATCAACGATGATGTTATTATTATTATGATTTTAATTGATTGCTATTATAACAATATTATTATTATTGTTCTATAATATTATAAGTATTTGTCGTATTACAATACATCACAAAACTGATCGATTATAGGGGGTGAGTCAAGGGTTTTCGTCTAGCGTGGTTATAAAAGCAAATAGGTACCTATACATACAATGGACCACGATAGAGTCGAACTCGGGTCGCGAAATAAAAAAAAATTAATAGAAATTCTCGGGGCCGAGGACGACAACACCAACGAGGGCGCCCGACCGTAGAACTCGGCCGTACATACTAGTATACTACATAATAATAATGATAATAATAATAATACGCCTTATGCCTATACACGGCGGCGACCGTATACCGGTGCCCCCTGCCCCTCCCCGTCCAAACTCTGGCGGCGTATAGCTTATATGTAATGTTTTTATCCGAATAAGTGTGACGCGCGCGCGCCTGAGGGGGGAACTGCGATAGAGACTAGAGAGTTGTTGACCGTCGTCGTCGTCGTCGTCGTCGTCGCGCCGTTTTGACACGGCACGAAAATATTAAGCGTGGTAAAATGGAAAAAAAAATTTAAAAAACCGACCACCGGTGCCCTCCTTTTCCTCCTCCTGTCAGCTGCAACAGCTATACCTATCGTCACCGAAATAACGCGGACGGCAACAGTATTAAAATACAGCTATAGTGAAACCTAACTACTTTAAGGTCACCTTTCTCAACGGACAAAATGTTCAAGTCCCTGCAAAAATACGGGTATCCTATATTATATTATATTTCAGATCATCATTATTACGGACATAGAGAGTCATTTTCTCCCGATACCGAAGGACAATAATCTTAGTTCAAACTTCAAACTCTGTAAATATAATCGCACACCGCACACGTATGTGGTATGTACATATTATTATTATACTACGAAACAGCGTCGCCGCCAGCCGGCATAGACTGCTTACTTTCTACAAGTCTACAGGTCGCAACAACGCTGAACGCAGTGCGACCGATACATTACCGTCCTTTATCACCGATAACGTTAATTGCGTGTATTTATAATAATGTAGATATTATGTTTAATTAACCACTATACGCATAACGCATGAATGCGTGTACCAATAATATGTAATAATATTTATTGTAGGCTATTTTTCATAAAAATACAATATTTTATGATATAGATATGTACCTACTATATGAGTTTCACTAATTAAATACTAAAGCCTGTCTATAGCGGATGCGTCTTGTACATTTGTGAAGATCTGTGGTAGTTTGGACGAGTGAAATTATTTTTACCTGTGTGAGCTAGGTACATAGAATTTGTCACTTAGATAGTTTGATGCGCATGTGATTTTATTGTATTATTTTCATTTTTTAATAGGTATTATGACAATGATTATTATGGGTACTACCTACACAATACGATATATGTATAAACTAATTTACCTATAAACCTATATACTTTTTCGCCCAAACGACGTTTTTAATGGAATAAACACTCACCTAAACTGTACGTATATCAATTCGCTCTGACAAACCACATTTTGGGTCGATTTGCCCAAACAGTCTACGCCCCTTTTGATGGCCCAGTGACTGTCCATTATTATATACGTTTCACTACTGTATTATTATTTTGTTTTCATATCTCGACGACGCGGTAGACAGGTTACCTATTATATCTACACTTTGGTACAGTTTGATGTACTATACGGCTTCATTTATTGTTTGATATGAAATATAAAATATATGATAATATAGAATTGAGTACGTGACGTTCATAATATAGCACTTAAGAATATGGCCGGTTTAAAGGAGGACTGAATAAGGTGCGGTCTAGCGACCCCTTAAAATTTGGGGCCTGCACAGTTTTGAAATTATTTGATTGTAAATAATATACCCAAAAATGAAAGGAATTAGTATTGACAGCAAAGAGCTTAATTGGTATGTAATGCTTAAAAAAAGAAAAAAAAGAACTGTATTTAATTTATGTATTAATGTATTATGTATACATATTAAAAAATACCTATACAAACCTATATGGAATCTAAAATACTAAAATGAAAATTTCTTCAAAAAAATAATTAAAATGTTTGTATATTAGCGTATGCACCTAATATCCGTTAAAATAAAAGAGTGGCGTTCTTTAAAACCTAATTATTAAGATTTTGTGCTGTCCGCTGAGAAAATACAATTAATAAAAGCTTCAGGCAGACATTTTTAGTTTTAACCATTTCCAATAGGCTACAACTATATTCAAGAGGAGGTATCATTTTATTATTTTATTTCAAATATTATATATAATTATAAACTTACTAACTTACTAGTAAAGTAGTAACTATAGTGATACATTCCCCCCAAAAAAAAAATCCCGCGACTGATAGGTAAACGATGTCGGAAAGTTGAATATATAAGTACTTATATTAGCTTGATATATGACTGAGTAGGTATAATGGAAACCCGCGATTTAGGATTATATTTTAAACCAGCTAGTCATCAAGATGTAATTCAAAGCTGGGGTTTTCAGATATTTGAATTCAAACGAGCTTAAGATGGAATCAATATAAATATGCCAATGGCACGTTGAAACACGAAAATCGTAGCACCATGAGTGTAGGATAAAAGCAAGAACAACAAGCTTTTGGTCACAACCGAGCAATGTAGTATGAAATTGATGTTCACGGATAATGTACGCCGCCTTACATTTTTATAGTATTTAATATTACAAGTACTAACGTGGTGGCAACGGTCACATCGACGCACAGTTTCGCATAAATTGTTGGTAGCATATATAATCATATAACTCTGTGAGCCACACATCATCGACACCATCACGCGCTTCATATAACGTGGAGAAAAATAAATTAGTAAACCATATTCCCTAGGCCTAGCCCATTAACATTACCCATATAGTATATAGTATAGCTATAATATATTTTATCAAATACTATAGTATTTTAGTATAAGTAAATACTTATTGAAATCGGACTGTTAGATATGGTAGTCCTTGAAATTATATAGCATATGATGTATATTCTATATGGTACCAAGTTAATAGATATAAAAAAAGTATTCGTATTGTTAAAGAAATAAAAGTATATTTTCAAATATTGATTATGATTTATGACAACAGTATATAGATATATATTTAGTTTTTTTTTACGCCCCTGCATACACCACCGGGTTAGGACCACAAGCATGTATCGGGACAGCAATCCAAAACCTAAGGGTGTATGGTGGAAAAATTCGATGTTCTCTTTGTTACCATACAAGCCTGATCATTTTGGACTGGGACGACTTGGACTGTAATAAAGCAGCCTGCAGTGTATGTACCCACTACGCCGGGTAGGTTAGTTGGCTTATATATCATTGCCTATTGGCTATTTAAAAACAGACTGTTGATCGAATAGGTATCAATAAAGTAGATCCCAAACTTAAATTTTGGACGGATAGTATGTGCCAAAAAATTTCCCATCACATAATTTTCTCGGTGATCGAGGCTCGTAGTGCAAAGTTGATAGTGTTAGGTTTAACCTTTACTGACTGATGAAATTATCATGGCCACGTTCTCGATTGTACCGTACATGGTATATACAATGTGGACTGCGGTCACCGAATTTGTATCTTTGTCAAGCTAACCGCATTCTACATAAATAGTTTATATAGTTTATACCTACGTTACTCAATTTTATAAGTAACTATAGCTATATGTACTAACTATAAATTTTGTTTTTTTAATTATGTAATTTTTCCTAAACGTCATAATCGAACATTCTTTCAAAATGTGTTCAGTTAAATCAGAGGTCTATATATTTGAGGCTTAGTAGGTAGTTCGTGGCACCACCTGTACCTATACGGTAATTGAGGCACTTATTTAAATGCACCTGAGACTCAATAATCGTTTTGCACTAGACAAATGTCAATATTATTATTAGGTACCATCGTTTGAACTTCGAGGGTCATACCTAACAATTTTTGGGTTTCGATTTTTATTCAAATGATACCGCAGTAAATGCATTCAAGTCCCGTCGCGTCTGTAAATTGGATCCGTGTAAAACTCATTAGGATGATGACAATAATAATAATACAGGTGGAGGTGATGGTTTACGGATGGGGAAGAGCCGAAGAGGTATTATAATATCATGCGTTTCGTGTGTTCACCGTTTATTGCTTTAAGATTACAACTATTATAATAATTATTATATATTCTATACGTAGGTATTATCCAAACCAGTGTGTGACATCATTTATGTGTCGATGTTCCAGTACGACGTCGGAACTCAGAAATTTGAATACGTCCTATCTGCTAATCAATTATAAATATAAAATATAGATTACTTACCGACCTTTTGGTAATTATATAAGCCATAAGTTATTTATCCAGTAACACATACCTAGTTGTAACCTATATATTTCTAATTTGTTAACAGGTATATCTTACTATCCGAGTTCTGAGTTCCGACCTCACACTCGCTGAAATAGGCTCAAAAAGGTTGTTGCATGAGGGCTGGCTCAACGGAACGCGAGGTATAGACATTTTTCAATTGAGACGGAATCCAATATTTTATTTTTACATTATCGGAAAAATTCGTAATTACATGACCAAAATCATAAATTTTGGTTGAACCTTGAACGTTTAAGGTTTTATTGGTTGTTATTTAGTGTTGTATGTGCATTGTGTATTTGTGTACCTATTTACTGAAGAGTGTTATTGTAATGTATTAACAACTTTATCTTAAAAGTCAAATACAAGAGCATCGCAATAATATGAGAGCTGCAACTAAGAAAAATTATGATATCGAATACCTGTCTTTACGTACTGGCGTACCGTACAGTCGGAACAAAACAAATATTTTGGTGGGGTCTATGCCTCCGAGTTTCCTCCCACCCCAATAACTTACGTAATCACATTTATCGGTAACCGCACATAATATAATAATATATTGTTGTGTTTTGGGTATTGATGCAGTATTACGTATCTTATACACATATGTTGTATAAATCTGTACTTTAAGCAAAACTGCATAATACACCTAATATTTTATAAATTAAAAAACACAGTAGGTAGGTAGTTTTTTCTTTTAATTTTATAGTTTTTCGTGGAGTAAACAAGTGTCGGACATTCCGTCATGTTGTGCATTATCATTCTTTATAAAATGTATGTTAAATTGTAAAACATAAATTTGACTGTTGCGTGCGACATTAATGGAATAATTCGCCAAGTATACACCTATGTAATTATTATTATTTTTTTTTTTTTTTGGCAAGATATTATAATGTAAATATGTTATGTATAATATGTTGTATGTAGATAATGTATAGTTTCTTATGTTTCTATTGGCATTTGGCTCACTGAAACACTGTTTAGTTCTGAGTATACGATTATTTTTATATTATAAGTGTACTTACAATAATTTTTACAACTTACAATATAGTGATTCACAATATTATATGCCAATTACATCGGTGCTGGTATAATATAAGGGTTGCCTCGAGGCCTCATTTCATACAATGGACATTAAAAATGTTTCAAACAATAATTAAAAATAAATTTCAATACCTAGGTATGTAAATTGCAGATAGGTATTATATCAGCGCGTTTTAAAATGTCTGTAATTTCGTTCAGTGCCTATATAATCTGTATATAGGTAATATAAGTTAAAACTGAAATAATGTTATTATTAGTACAAATATATAAATACATTGTACACTTTCATATATTTATATGCACACAACCTTACATCTACTGTCCTGATTGCAGTTGAAGTAAGTTATTAGAACCGAGATTGAAGTATTTACAAACTTGGATACCAATATTATAGTACCTATATCTTATGTTATACATTTTAACATGTATAATATTATTACATTATTCAACAAGTGTGCTTGGACAACGCTGCAAAATTCGCTTTGCATGATGAAAACTACGTACTTACTAACTAAGCGTCTATAGTAATAGTTACATGTAATATTCTAACTGTTATTAAGTTCAATAGGTACATTGAATCGCAAAATCGTTTGTCTAAGCCTTATTTTACTTTCAACATAAATATTGTAACAAACAATTTTTTTACACACATATAAATGATGACCACCTTGTTGTGGCGTCGACCTGTACAATTTGTACGTCCAAAGTTATAAAGCTTCTTTTATGGTTTCGTTATGTCATCACCGCCCGTCTTCAAAAAATGAAATTATATTATGCAATTATATTTATTTACATCATAATTATTTTATAGGTTTAAACTTCGTATTATAATATTATTTGGTTCTCACATCATATTATACACAAATACTCTGACGGGTCAAAAGATGCAGTTTTTGTTTTACAGTTGGTGGGTTTTCAAATGTTGACAAACATTATTATTAAAACGATACGTCTGTGTATAATATACATATTTAACCCTTTCCGCAGTGTAGGAACTAACATACGTACCTGGTTTTTACCTTGTAGGAACTTACGTAAGTACCATCTTCCGTCGTGTAGGAACTAACATACGTACCTGTTTTTTACCGTGTAGGAACTTACATATGTCCGTGTAGGAACTAACGTATGTAATTGTTTACCTGCTACTCTCGTGTAGGAACTTACTATTCCCCTCCTCTCCTCCTTGTCGAGTCAGTGTCCTGCAACCACTGGCCACCCGCCAACCAATTCACCACGCACCAGGTCTGTGCAAGTCGATCAGACGACACTCGTCATAATCCCTTATTTGTTGCTGGACATTTCGTCCGAATATCTATATGCAAGTTCACACGCCCGACTGCGACGTTTTTCCGCCACGAGGTTTTCACCGCTCGTGTTTTGTTTCACGCTGGCCAACGTTTTTTCGAGCCATTTTTTTGCACTTCACTGCCATTTGTGCCCTCGTGCCTCTGTAGGCTCTTTGCCGTGTATTTCGTGTATTATTGAATTAAAATTAAGAATATAATATAATAATTGTTTACAAACTCAAATGAAAACTTGTATTCCAATAAATTATTAAAATAAGTAAACTATTGTATACAAATGTCAAGCTCATTTCAAAAATAATTCAAATTTAAAATATCAAAATACAAAATCAATTTAACTTTTAAAATTTTAAAGTACGACGAAATTGTTTGTAAATATGAGTGATTATAATAAAATTACAACGTATTGGAACGTGGGGGTTGTGCAAGACGGTTTTCGACTTTTCGTACATACTACAAAATAAATATTATCTCCAATGTATAGGTGCAGAGTAATCATTCGCATGACTGTTAGTATTTAAAAAAACATTGTAATTGTACTTTCAAAAATTGATGATTTTAACTTATTTTAAAATCTTGTCACAAAAAAACTATTAAAAAGAAATTAATGAAGAATATGCCTCCGAAACCTTAAAAAGTTAAATAGTAGGTACTTATATATACTGATTATTAGGTACTGATAAAAACCCTTTTGAAGTTAAGTTCTTATAATATATATTTTATTTTGTTTTTTATTTTTGTTACGTATATCTTGCATTGAATTTCAAAATCTTAAATATAAAAAGAAACACGTTACTGAATTTCTAACTCAAAAGAATTTGAAAATTTTCATAATCATAACGAATTTTATTAAAATTGTAACTTTAGATTGTCCGAATTAAAAACTGTTTTAAACGCGGTTCCGGCCGGCACTTCCGGGCTTCACTGACCTGCAGGTCCAAAGGATAAGGTCTCTAGACTCTACCTCCCGGTGCCGGCGCCGAGTTTAACCGCTAGAAATGTATTAAATGTTAACAAATATTGAAGATACAAACAAAAATCTTTTCATTAAAAGACCCTTGAGGTTTAAATTTTAATTTAATCCGATATTATCACCAGTAAAATAACGGTTCTACACGAAGTAGTGATTTTAGTTATTGCAGTGTTGAAATTCCAAATCTATCAATTATAGAAATTTGAAACATTCCATTATTTTTTGTTCATCAACTTTTTGTTACACATTTATGAAATGCCAATAATACTTAGGCTTTGGCATAATGGCATGTACCCATCAAAATAGATTGTACACAATATGCACTGCTATTTTTTGTAGGTATTTGTTTTCCAAAATTGGATGTTTAAACAAAAAAAAATTGATTTTTGATTAAACGTTTATTATTATTTTGAAATGCGAAAACTATTAACCGTATACTCATGAACATTTTTACAATTAACGTAGGTATATTAGTGCACAATGATATTTTTAAAATGCTTATACTCAATTTAATTTTACGTATACCACGAACCGTGATTGCAGACATATAACAATATTTAGACATCTGATGTAGTTGACAAAAATGTGTACAACCTATAACGTGTTACGGAAATACAAATTATATAGGTAGGTGGGTATACTGATGATATTGAAAATCGAAATCTACAATAAAGCAAAGCAAAAATTCACTAGATTTTTATTAGTTATTTACATCGACGGGTGCCGACGAGATTCTTATGCAGTTCAGATGGGAATCTACAAACGCATTATTATTGTTTAGATATCAATAACATATTTTCATTTTAGAACAAATAACATAAATACGAGTGTCGGAATATGCGATTCACCTAGTTGTGCTGTGA
Organism: Myzus persicae; assembly: GCF_001856785.1. Classification (NCBI taxonomy): domain Eukaryota; kingdom Metazoa; phylum Arthropoda; class Insecta; order Hemiptera; family Aphididae; genus Myzus; species Myzus persicae. Next base: position 24,304 of record NW_019103909.1, read on the forward strand.
ATAAATTGTATGATCCACCAACAGCGTATTATTTACTATTTTTTTTCATTTTTTTTTTATTTTTATTTTTTTAATTTTACTTATCGCAAATATTATTTTGTAATGTAGATACTAGATGATACTGCCATATTGTATATTTGTATTATATTATATTCTACTGTATACTTGACTTTGCCCGGGTTAAAATGTATGATATTTATGATATTGACTTACACGATATGATTTTCTGATAAATGTGCTTAGTATATTTCTTACAATCTGTCAGAATAAATTCTGTATTTAGATATACTAGACAGATTTGTAGATTTGGTAGACTGCAGATCTACCCACAATTGGGTATGAACTTAAATTTATGAATCCAAAATAACTTTAGAAATTGTATTAAATAGGTGAATTGTAATAAAAGCCATCAAGTATGGGTATCGATCTGTTATTATTGACGTTATTGTACACCTACTCGTCATCGAATATAGGTAACGGTGGTTGGTGGTTGTAATAGACATGCAAACATGTTAAACATGAATTGTACCATAAATCATCATTGTATACGATAGAAACAATTCTGAGTGAAGATAGTCTAACTTTTTGGTAATCAATGTTATAAAGTTATGTTACCAAACAATTATTTTAATAATAATATTAAAGTGATGAAAAATGTTCATATTTTTTTAATACTTTTAAATTATTTTAAAAAATACTAAAAATTTCGAATTTTGATCTAACGAAAACACCAACTATAAAACCTAAGTTTATAGGGAGGTTACTTTCCCTCAAAGTTTTATCTACTAAAAAATTGCCTGCTGATACAAAAAATAAAATTAAGAATCACTTATCATTTATCATTGTAAAGTAAATACATCCCACCACTTGAATTTAAAACATAATAGGTCATAAAATGGTATTTTTAAAACATAACTTAGTGGCATATTATTGGTCCATTAAATTAATCAATTTGTTATGTAACTCAACACTATAATATAGTATAAACTATAAATGTATATAACATTACTTTAACACATTGTCTTTCTGCATAAATATTACACTTGTAATGTTTTACCTTTTTCTTTTTTCACGTTTAAATTAGGTACATAGAATACATTCTATATAATATTACACAGAAATCTTTTTTTAAAAATAAAAGTGTGCTGACTATAATAATCTATGTGTGTACCAAGATTAAACTACATTTTGATGCAATTCGTGTTAAGCGTGATGATACGTGGATTTAAAATTATACATATTCATTTTGTATTTAATATTTATTATTCTATGTGAAAGATTGAATGCAAAAATTTTTTTGGTAAAAAAAACATGCCTTGCAGGAAAAATGTTTACCTATGTTTTGTAAAGTGATTTGATTTTGATAATTTTTTTTTCTTTTGGAAAGTGAATAACTTCTTATAGAATAGTTTTCAAAATAAAAGATCCCTATAGAAAGTCTTCTTTATTTGAAAGTTTTTCATGTGTTTTGATCAAAAAATCATGATTTTCATTATTCTGTCAGGCAGTGCCAATGACATCTGCGTACCTGCAGTGCATGCATATAGATAACTCCACAACCCAAGTCCAACAACACTCACAATGTTCGAATAGAAAGTAGAAAACTCATCATAATTAAGTTTAATCCAGCTCATGCAGAGTTTTTAAATAGGTGTACAATTATTATATGTCGTAGATTGAGAATGGTCTATTGTCAAAACTTTATTGACATTCAAATATATGTATGACAATTATAAATTATTTTTGTAACAATTTTAATTATCAATTTAAAAATCCTTCAATATAATAATATTATGTATTATTTATCGACCCATAAGTGGGTTAAAAATTATAACAGTTACATGAACAACCAACTAATGGTTACAAGAAAATGTATCAAAGTGAATACCTATTGCTAAACATTGAACACTTTTAAATAATCATAAAATCAAGTGTTTGTTACTAAAAACTAGTAAACCACCTACAATTACTTATAATGTCTTGAATTATTTAGGTATAAACTGGCATATATTTTCAACTTTAATAAGTATCAAAATATAAAATTATAATTACAACAAATTGTGTTTTTAACATCTAAAATAAAAGTAATTTACATTTACCATTTATTCGTATGGTAATAAGTGAGCATTTAACATAATTAAGGCTTACGTACATACTTATAATTTTTGAATCAATGGTATTTATGGGTGTATTCGGCTTTCCATGCAACGTATACCTATATTGTACAAGTATATAAACTAATTAAAACCAGCATAGACCAACATTAACTTTTTTATATTCATGTTGGTTATAATGTTCACTTTCGAGTTAATTCCAAGTTAATTTTATTCATAAATTCATTACACACATACAACTGTTGCAGTGTATTATATATATATATAAATGTTAAGAAAAAAAATAGTTACATATTAATCTATACTTGAAGAATCGAGTATAATAATTTTAACTCAAATTATTTACCTAACGTTATTTAATAATTACATGTTAAGTAATACGGAGTAAGGTTTTTACTTTGAAAAATAATTATTTAAATTGTATCACTATGTATAATTAAACACAGATAAGCAACAGTGAGTATTATTAAATTAATTATTAATTACATAATAGTCGTGTTACAAATATAGTTAATACTAAATGTATTGTGTTCACTAACAGACGTTTTATAGTTGATAAATTATAATATTATTGTTAATTGATTGATGTAAATAAAATATTTCTATTATTGCACACAAATCAAATAACTAATAAGTAGCTGTATTGGTTAGCACTTATCACACTGCACTGTGTCATGGCCTACAATTGTGTGCAATATAAAATGTGCAGTTGTAAATTAAAAAGTATGCTGTACTTTTATTCAACTTTGCACACTACTAGATATAACTAAGTATAGGTCTATTATTTTAACATATTTCGTGGTATGTAGTTAGGTTTTGTTTTTCCATTTTATTTTATGTCTTGGAACAGATTATTGGTTGAAAAAATTGGGAATTTCAAAGAGTTTCGAATAGACTTTCTATCGATTGGAGATTGGACACGGATGCGGGATGGATGCAGGGTTCACAAACCTTTTTGAGTCAATCGTGCCAAAATATTTTAATTAAAATATTTTTTTTTAATGCACTTGTCAGTATGCAGTAACATGTTTATTGGTAGTCGTACATAATTTTTTCTCAGGGTGATAGCCGATGAGGGACTAAAATAATTGATTAAAATTATCCTTATATCATTCGTGTATTTTGTTAGTCTTAAATTTTTTAATGAAATTCATGCAACATAAGCTTCATTCAACAATGTATTATTCTTCTGTTTTTATTTAATTTAATTCATTGTGTAAAATAGGCATTCTTATAATATAATAATATGTACTTATAATATTAATATACTTTTTTCAAATTAAAAAATATTATTCATATCCGGAAGCAATTAATTAAAAATATTTATAACTATTAACTGGTAATTGTATTTTTAAGAAATATTAAAGAATTGTTTCACCTTTTTTCATTAAATGCAACATTAAACAATGAAATAAAAACTTTTCACGTACTGTTAAGATTTGGCCAACTTGCCACCTTTGGCACGCTTGCCAAAGATTCACCGTCTCTGGTAGTTGCATATATAGGTACTATGAATAGGTAAAAATAGTACATTTTTCTACAATAATATTTACTGCAAAATAATTGTATTTACAATTTAAATATAAAGTACAAAGGCGTTTTTCAATTATTTTAGTGGGCTTAAAAAGAAAATAATAATCAACTAGAGATTGAAACATAAAGCGCAAATAAGTAGCGCAGTTGTATAGCTATGACCTATGGATCAATAACAAACATTCAGACAGCAGTAAACTGAAATCTACAGCCGATTTAAAATCACGTGTGTTCAGTTTTTATAGCAATTCCAAAAATAATAGTGTTATCCGTGAACATGGAGGTAAGTTAACAATTTCATGTAGTGATGTAACGGGTTTGCAGCGAAGATTCCGTTCCGATTTTTTTTAATTCCTCTCGATTTCCAAGAAAACTGTTACGAAATTTTCAATCTCGACGAACTTGCAGAGAACCCACGTGCAACTGTGTCTAATCGATACGGGCAACTTTTGTGACGCTTTCGCTATATATAGGTGTATATAGGTATCACCCCAAAAAGTATTTTCCGAAAAAGAAACCCACAGCATCATTTTAAAATCAATAAAAATACAGTTTATACCCCTGGCAGCCGCCGCCCGGAATCTGAAACGCCCGATGGTGGGTAGGTATATAGGTTTATTTCAAATCGCAGTCGTCTGCTTTATAAGAGTATACAATATTATATAAGTACCTACATATTATTATGTAATACTCTATCCAGGGGTCTATTTAAGAGTTCATCTAGAATAAAATAAAGCTAAATTTTAATTTTCTATTTGTTCCATTTTCGATTAAGTCATGTTTTCAATCTAATAAAATAATAAAAACTGCAATCTAATTAGTTGTATTAGGGATAACTATAAAGATAATAATTTAAGGCTATACGATACTCGATAAGAAGTTTTTTATGGGAATGGTAATTATAGATGGTGATGGAAAATCATATTATACTGAATGGTTATTTAGATATATGAATTCAAAAAATAATATTTTAATTTTAATTTCGCGATTCATATTGTATAGAACAGTGGTGCCTTTTTTGATCCATGATTCACAAAATTATTTATTTTGATGATACTATCCGACCCCACTTCCTATCAACATTATGTCAGTGTATGATAAATACTTACTTAATGGTTTTAATGTATACAAACATTTTATTTATATAAATTAAATCATCAATTTTAGGCAGTTTTAATATTCATTTAATCTAATTAATCCAAAACATAAAAAAAAAATACAAAATTAGAGTTTTATAAAATATAAAAATAAAAAAAATTACTAAAATTATTGTAATTATAATCAACATTTTAATATTTTTAAAATTACGAAATTACTATTACATAATCGGCTATCTACGGTATAAAATAATTTTCGTTGTGTAAAATAATATACATACTATATAACTTTTTCATTTGGTGTTAATATTTATTCACGGCACCCTAATAACATTTCGCGATTCCCACTTTCCCAGGTTGCGTACCACTGGTATAGAAAGTAGAAACCTAAAAGGCTAAAACCAACGATTCGGGTTAAAATTTAAGAAATATAATCACTAAAAATATTATTATTAATTCCCAGAATTGTTTCAAAGTACCGAGTATTTGGTACAGTTAGTACTTTAATAGAACCTCACATATTCTCAGTAAGTACAGCGAGTACTAAATATCGTAAAATATGACACAGATATTCTTTTAAATATAGGCACCAAGCTAATAACCTAATAACTAATAACTAGGTATTTACTATTATTTGTGTACTGCAACAGTACTTGTTATATAGATTGATAAACGATCTTACACTTTACGTGCAAACTACTTATAACTCGTAAAATAGTTTATACATAAATATTAAATAATAATAATATAGGATAGATATATTCAATTAATTGACGAAAATAAAAAAAATTGAAAGGCGATCGTCGCGTAATACGGTCGTTATTGACTATCAATAGCAATGAGAATTACTATTAGTGATTATAATATCACGGTCAGTGCTGTAAAAATAAAACATGTTTCTCTACATATTACCATAATAATATAATCGTTTTTAAACCACCAAGCTAATATTATTATGTAAAAAGTAATATATTGTATGTATAGATATGTAACTCCGTGTGACCGTATTGATGGATTATAGAACTCGAGTATAGCCGTAAATAAAGTAGTTACATTGGCAAAAGACACCAAAAAAATCAAAAGTCATCGAACAACATTTTTTTTCAAAAATAATTGGTTTCTATTTTCTGTAAAAAAAAAAAACAACATAAATGGTAAAAAAAAATGTTTATAATGGTGCGCGTATATTATTATCATCATTGAGTGTATTTAAAAATTAAAAATATAAAATATACTTATTGTACTATATAATTATTATCGTATGGTAATGAACTTATTAAAAAACAATTATGTTCAACTAAGTTGACCAATGTCCAAATATTTTATTAATTGATTGTAAATCAACCAATGTGCACATATTATATTAGGAGTAAGGTAATTATATAATAATATATCATATCATAGTATTATATTTATAGTTAACAATAAATTATATCATCATATTATCTAAAATCTAAATGTTATTTTATTTTACCTCAAACGTCGTTTACAGAAAAAACAATATACCTACAATGTTAAGTTTGAGATGGTGGTAGGTATCATTTACATTGTACAACATCACAGACTATTTGGTATTGGTATGAGTATATAATAACAATAGTAATAATAATCATGATGATAATAATAATAATAATAATGTATAGTAATAGTTATTGTAGCACGTGTGTATAATTTTGTGACTATGTACTGACTAGTATATAAATTATATAATTCAACGCCGTCGATGGCAATTCACGCGTGTTGTTTGAAGATTATAATAGTAATATTATTATATGCAAAGATTACGGACTCGTGTTATACAAGTAAATTAAGGTTGGCCAAACTCTTTGGCCGACGGTCGTTGGTATTATGTATATAATAATAATACCTAACAATAATGTTTTATATTATTTAAAATAGCACAGCAAATGAAGACTTTTCCATCATCAAAAAACAATGGTATATAATATTATAGTAGGACAGTTGTAGGCATACAATCAATAATTATCAAATAGGATGTATAAAATGCATATATCATTATTATAATACAGCGATCGAAGTTTAGGGTGATCTTGATATTTTATTTGTCATCTCCTTATACTATTTCACAACCCAATTTGTTTTCTTTTGAAAAATGATATACTCCACCAATATAATTTATACATATATTATAATATAACAATAATATACCTTCTATGGCCTTGCATGTTGGTATACTATATAATAATATATTTCATATACTTTAAACATATTAACTGTACTTTTATTTCGCCTTACATTGTAATTTACGACTCGAAGTGAGAGTTTTTACTGTTTCATTGTTTCTGCTCGCTGCTCTATTTCGACCACTGCAATATAGCAGGATATCTAACACAATAATAATAATATGACAACTGCAAAATAATCGAATGTGGTAAACGGTGGCCGGTGGGATCATTAATCATTATATGAAGACAAAAATAACATGTAAAACAATATTATATAATATTATTAAAATTAAATAATAACTTTGGAACGAATAAAAGATGAATTTATTGCTAAAAATCATAATAAACATCGATTTATGTGGAATTCTATAATAGCATTCTATAATAATATTATATTACACATGTTGTTGGAAACTAATATAATGTACAAGTATTTTGTATGCATATTACTCTCGCAGGGCACAACATATTATTATGATAGGTACCTACACATATTTTATTTTATTTTTTTATTTTTTATTTTTNAGTTGACGTTAAAATATATAAAAGAACATATTAAATGTTTTTTTGCAACAAACGCCTAACTATTAACGGCGTTAATCTCCAGGAGCACGAGGGACACATTCCCTCCCAAATAATTTGGTGGTATAAATATGTGAGTATAATATGGTGGGCTCATTGTAGCTGGTAAAGGTTATATTATAAGTCTTAAATAATAATTAAACTGTAATATTGTAATATTGTATGATTAACTCATAAACCAGTAAATACTAAATAGACACGACGTTTGAAATTGTAGATGATTATTAATAATGGTGGGTTGGGGGTAAATTTATAGCTTTGCCCACCTTAAAAAGAAGAAAGAAATAATTTGCATGTTGAAACCAGAAAAACAAAATGTAACAAAAAAATGTAAAACTAAAAAATTATTATTCAAACAAATAGAATCTTGTCTAATTATCATCGGTGGAGGTGGATCTGTGATTTTGAGTCTGGCATTGACGAAGCCCCTTACAGCACCACCTCCATAATCATACATATTATTGCGCAAATGATTTATATTATTATAATATTATTTTAGTATACAGGAGATGGTCAATCATGATCTATGATACAGGCTTAAGTGAAATATATTAAGTCGGACAATGGTCTAAATATGGCTTATGGATCACGCGAGTGTAATTTTTATATTATTTCATTTTATCACAATACGGGCCGGGGCCCAAATAACATTTATAAGGCAGAAATTATAACTTATGATTCTAAGTGTATGATTATTTTATCAAAAAACAGTATCATAATTTCAAAAACGTTTTTGAAAATATTTTTTCCAAATGATTTCAAGTAGTTAAAAAATAACCAATTTGAAAAAAAATTAATATTTTTTAATCTTTATATTGTCATTTAAAAAAAAAAACTGAAAATTGTAGTGACGAAAATTGTAAATGAGTTTTTTAATGTTTTATGTAGACTTAAAATTATGAAAATATTTTCAAAATGTTAATATCTCACTTAAAATATTGATAAGTGATTTATTATTGAAAGTAAAGCATTCCACCAGATGAATGGTATAGTTGTATAACAATTATTTGACGATACTTTTGAACGATATTATTGTAAATTATAGCAAATGGGTTTATTAGCTTCCTGTTTTTAAAATTTTTTTTTTCGCGGTCGTGTACAGTAATAATAATAATTAAAATAATAACTACAATAAACCATAATCTCTGAGGCGTCCTATGTATAAGATGATTCACCAAGCATGCTCTCCTTCTTTTTGCTTCAATAATGCGATTGTTAAAAACATAATTTTTGGAATTTTAAAATTTACTTAAAGTTTTTTTTTTTTTTTGCATATTCTTGAGATGTACAACTCAAAGAATGTTCTAGAGTGATACAGCCTTTTGTTTTTAAAATGAGAATATATAAGTACTACACCGTACTCAGTTATTACTTATTAAAATTGTTAAACTAAGGATAATAAATTATTGTCCTCAATAAAGAATAGTTTTATAAATGTAAAGTAGATGTCGATAAGAATTAGATTTCAGATAACTACATTATTGAACAAAATATGGAGTGAGCATGCTTGGTGGATCACCCTGTATATTATATATAAAATATTATATTCATATAACAAATTTTAATATAATCAATTATGCGAACGAGGGTAAAATATTTTATAATATCGTATAAATGGTTATAATATTTTTCCCGATATTATGTGGCAATTTTTGTGACCGCCAATAGCGTCAGGGCGACTGCGATAGTCGCGGCGCTCGGTGCGTTTGGCGCCGGTCCGGCACCAGTCTGGGCCAGGCCCTGCTGGTTGGGCTCGTCGATCACGTTGCTCATATAACTGGTGGTGTCCGGTCTCTTGGTCGGTGGCTGAGCAGACGGGGAGACGCCACCGCCTCCAACAACACCGCCGACACCCGCGGCTGACACCTGCCACGTTGGCGTGCTGAACGACGCGGCTTGCACGGTGTGCCCGCGGCTCGTCCTTTCGCTGCCCGCGGCCGCTGTCGATGGTCCGCCGGTCCAGCCTCCTGTGTTTTGCTCTGGTCTCCAATCGTCCTGTCGTTTTGTCGCTGCGTGTCCGCCATGGAAAAAAAACAAAAAACACAACGTCAATATGTCACGACGTCGTCGTCGTCGATTTTGTAGGACTTTGAACTTAACATATTGAAAAACCCATAAAAAATGAGGTAACTCAACGCACTGTAAATTCCGAAAAATGTACTAGAAAACCTATCAACTAGTTTATCAGTATAAAATGCACTTAAAGTAATACCTACCTACTTTTAAGAATCATAGTTTATGACTTATGAGTATAAAAATCTATCAAGTGTAAAATATTTCAAATTGAAGATTAAATTAATATGACATGTGTATACTGAATAACTCGTAGAAGATTTACAAAGTGAAAATTAAAAAATAACTTATGAGATTTATGTTAACATTATAATTGAAAGAAATTATTTTAAAAAAAAAACTAGAAAATGATCAAAAAAAACTTAATAATTAGAATAATGCAAACAGACGTTAAGACAAAAGTTTTAAAATTTAATTTAATAATACCTTATTTTAAAACTTGTGTTAAAGAACCTATGGTAGTCAAAGCATAATGCATTTTCCCCCAAATTCAAAGTCTTAGTTGTAATAATAATAATAATAATAAATTATTGACAATGATATTATGATCTATATTGTTAAAAATGGGATTGATGAAATAATATCACTAAAGCGACTAAAGAGACCCTAAACCGCAGTTCCACAGTTTTTTTTGTTAAGTTGTACAAAAACGGATATTGCACTTATACTAACTTTATCTCGTTTTTACATGAATAATCCGATGCGCATTGAATTAATAAATACTATTTATAATATCATAACGCGTGTATTTGATTTTGATTTTAAATAATAATTTATGTAGGTACCCATGTATTGTATTATAATAAATAATAATTAATGGTGGTTTCTTCAAAGGCTTTGTGAAGGTCGTTATTGTTTTATAAAATAATATCATACTATTAAGTAATATTAAATGAAAAATAAATATATATCTTAATGCACTACTGGTAGTGATATTATATTATAATTGAGCTGGGTATCGTATTTTAATAATTATTTTAGTTGATTGTGTATGTATGCGTGTAATATGGACCATTGTCCATCATGCGTCACAGAGCGACCACAAAAACAAATCTATCGCGCCGGAAATGTTGAACATTTTACAATTTATAATGACTGTAAAAAAAATATATAGTTATTATAATGTTAATTTGTATCTATTATTTACGGCGGAACGATGTAACAAATGAATAAGTCAATAAGTGAGGGTTTTTAAAAGGTTATTGGGAATGTTGTTATTAATGTTATTATACAGAACTAGTGTTGATAAGTCTTTAATAATTATTATGCATATTATAAAGTACAACCTATTGACTATTACTAAACGGCCTATACGCAGTCGGTTGTACACATGTACTTGGTTTGATGAGGTCACGAATGAAATTTTAAATAATTTTTGTCATAACGAAAGGTTAATAATAATATGAGACATTGTTTTTCTGTATACCTTCTTATTTATCAGAACACGCCCGAACTGCAATAGTGATAATAGCTTCGAAATTACAATACCTACCAAGTACCAACGCGTATTTGATATTATAAGAGTCGGGTGAGATTTCTAACGTGGCTCGTATCTGTGGTCTACGAATTGGGCCAAAACTACTGACGTAATATTAACATAAAGGCTGATTCACCAAGTGTGCTAATCACCTTTTTCTTTATCGATAATACAATTTTTAAAAAGCTTGAGATTCTTTTATTAGCTAAGGAGTGCCAAGCGGAGAAGCACATTTTTTGTTTTCAAATGACAACTTCCTATTTTCTACTGTAAATTATTTAACAGATTTTTGAATTACTTAACTTTTTGTAGGTACAAAGGATAATAGAACCACGATGAGGGTTCAAAAGATATATTACATACAGACATAGTGATGGGAAAATAGTTGTAATTAGTATTAATTTTTCAACATTAATAATTAGTAAAAATGGTAAAAGTACCTTTGAAAATTCTATCTAGTATTTTTGTAGATACAATATTACATAAAGGTACCTTATGTTTTTGTGAGACCTTAATTTTTAAGAACAATAATACATTATTTTTAGTAGGTTTTCATTCAACATTTTAATAACTGAGATATAATCGTTAAATAAAATTGTCTGCTAAATAGTTTACAGTTAAAAAGAGGAGTTCTTGTTTAAAAAACAAAAATTATTATCTCCACAAGACACTCCTTAGGGAGCTCAAAAAATCTCTCGAGAATTTGGATTAATAGTCCCTCTAAGTATATTTAAAAATTTCAAAAACCAGAATATTATAAATAATCTCATCCTGTATAATATTTTACTGCGGATGTTACGCGAGTCATACCTATACGCTGGGAGGTGTATATTATTATAAAACACGCCGCGGAAAATTTGATAAAATACAAAACGTGTATAGGAGCGCTAGCGGCTCGCGGCTGAAGCGTTTTAATTTTTGTAGATTACGTAAATTGCGTAATAATATTATAATAATATACAACAATAATATGTAAACAGAAAACACGTGGAAGGTTATCTAGCATAATATTATAATATAAATTGGACGAGTGTGAGTTGTCTATTTTATTATGTGTAATATTATTTGGGGCCGACGAAATCGAACATATTGACAAACAAAAACAGGATTTTTCTCTAAACCGTTAAATATATTGACCGTCGGTTTCGGTCCTAAAGGTCAACATACTAAACATATGTACGCATAATCGAGTTCGATCATTCTATTTAGTTATAATATTTTATCTAATATTTACCAATATGTATAAATTATGTAATAATAATAATGCGTGTCGATAGGAAAAATATAACCTTTCGATGGAATCACGCATGTTCCTTATATATTATGGTCAATCGCAGCTTGTTGCGACAAAATTGGCGGAGATCACATTATAATTATTACTGTTGTGAATAATTATATTATCATGATGCATAAATACCACCGTACTATAGGATTTTATTGGAATTTAACGTTAATAAGTATTGTATAAAACTATAAAACATGGTATACAATTACACGGACATCATATTGAATGTTAAAATATTTCTTTTTTGATTCTAAGAGTAGCTTTAAATAATATATTGTTTTTAGTTTTTACAATCACGCGTGTTTATCATCTAATTTTGTGGTAGTAAAAATAATCCGATTTACGCTTTTGGCGTCTTTTCTGATAGGAAAGTGAATCTATACAGAGTTCGAATTTGAAAATTCCCATTAGAGGTGGTAGTTTACAAAACCTTGGGGGAAAACAAAACAAAAAATTGTTGGAAAAATGGGAATTATTACGCAAAAACAATTTTTGAAAAAATTTAACTAATTTTTTGGTATATCCCAAAAACTCATAATTATAGACACGAAATATTTTGATTCTTTTTGGGCTATTTATAGCCATGATAATTTTTCGAATTTTGTAATTTTTTTAGTTATTGTCGATAAAAATATATTTACTCTGTAAATAGTTTGAAATTTAATTCGAGGTTTCTCATAAGTTGTTTTGATATAGTTCAATTAAGGATACATAGATATAGTTATTTTTCATATGCATTTAAAGTTCAAATTTTTACAAAATTCAGAAAATTTGGAAAGTATTTTTCAGTTTGAACTCATAAAAAATTTTCATTTTATATCTAAAATTAGAATTTTTAATAGAAAATTCCCCACAAGTTTTCTACCTTTAACAAAAAAAAAAAAGTTTAAAAACAATCTACACTATTTTCATAGCCATAAGACACTAACGATTTTTATATATTTTTATTTATTAAATTTGATTATTTATACAAGACTGTCCGTCTCTGATCAGTATCGTTTTTTGTATGTAATGATTTATTATTGAATTCAAATCTAACATATTCATTACAACGACACACTGGATAATAACTTTACTGCAGAGCGGTACTCACTTGTCAATCTTTTTTTGCTATTCGTTTACAGAGGGAAATTAAACAATTATAATAATAAAACGTAGTAATTCTAATCTTTTCCACTCATTGAACTATATATTTATATGTGTTTACAATAAATAGAATTAGTATAGTACATTGTTTGAAAATGAATAGGAAACATTTCATTATTGTACTTTGTATTGGATAGTATATTCTTTCTGTTCCGACCAGTCAACATACACAAAACCAAAATCAAATGATGTTCATATTATAAGAAATGTTGAAATATTTAATTTGTTTTTTATTAATTTACAGGAAAACATTATACAATATACATTTATAATAGTATAATATATTAATCTTCATTTTTTCCACTCATTAAACTATATATTTATATGTTCTTAAAATGTATAGTTGTTTATCAGTGGATTGTTTAATAGTGAATAGAAACATTTGTTTTTAGGGACTTTGTAATGGATCATCTTTTTGTTCAGACTAGTCTATACACAGAAATGCAAAATCCAATAAGGAGATTAAAAAAAACCATAACATGCTACTCAATATTTTTCTCCTACAAGGGAAATCTATGAATCAAAAGTATATTTTTGTTAACAAGTAACCATGACTACGAAAACCTTACGAAAAATCAGTCAGAAACAAAAAGTCTTGTATCTTGCCAAAAACATACATATGTATATTTGAATATAATATTTCTCATTATTTATATTAGTGTTAGTACCATTTAACTATAATCTATATAATAAATAATAATATGCATAATATGTATTCTCAAATAAGCTAAAAAAATTAAATATTTCAGGGTCACACAATATTGTGTAGGCATAAAATAATCATACAATGCTTGCACGACATGTTTAGTATTGACCGTAGCGATGCTGTATTATATTTTAATAAAACATATATTGTGTAAACCAGAGGTTCTCAAATTTTTTTTTCCCGTACCACGAATATGTATTGCAGACATGTATAGTGACTAAAAATGGAATCATTTAAAATATTAATAGGTACACATTACATATAGTAGTTTTTAATATTATCTTTACCCAAAACACAAAATAATTATGTATTAATTCTCTAAGGTCCCTTTAAGCTTTTATTTGTGAGCTGAAAGTGTATAACTCTAATAATTTAATAAATCTGAACAAAAAAGAATAATTATTATTTGTTTATGGTTTAGTGAGTTTGGTCGCCACAGTAATTATTCGACGAAACTATTTAAAATTTTTTTTTGCATAGTTTAGAGATTCCGTACCACTACCACATAGCCACACCACAACATGGCCTTCTGCAAAGTTTGAGAACCACTGGTGTTAACCAATAAAATCATAAACATTATGATAAATGATTTATAATATTACAAAAGGTGTGGTTTTTTTCCCCAACTCGAAAACCATAAGAGATATGTTCGAAATTTCACCTAACTCGTAATAATAGCAAACGTTGTAATGTGTTCCACCGTCTACTTTACTTGTAATATTAAATTATAATATTCTAATCTCGTAAACTATCATTTTTGTTGTTTAAACGTATACAAATAAATATATTATAAATACAAAAAAAAATGTCCACGTCCCACAACACGATGGCAATTTATTGTCAAAAAATATAATAATTGGGTCCATATCAAGCAAATTGTCGTAAAATTATGCTCTATATAATAATAATAAATATGATATTGTTATTTACTATAGTTAAGTATAACTTAATAATATCTTACATGGCCACTGGTTGGGACTCGGAGATCCTTTACCCTTATCGTCTTGCCATCGGTTAGTGGTCATCGCATTATAATATTCATATCCAGGACATTCGTCTTGATTGGGCCTGCGAACATGGTAAGTATGTAATGGTTTAAAAGTATTATTATTATTTTGACCGATCCAACTTAACACCGTCGTATATATATTATGTAATGTAATTCAACCATGTATGGTGCTCACACTAATTTTTTCTTTAATACAGAATTTATTCAAAAACTGATTTTTGGAATTCATGAATATACTTAGATAAATACAATATTTTCAAATTCTTGAGATTTTTTGTTCTACTTAAGGATAGTGTTGGGCCAAGTCAACAAAAATAACATCTAGATGAGATAAAGATAATTGCGTAAGAAATTATGTAGATTCAGATTCAGATACCTAATCATTTTTACTTTTATCTAGATAAAGATAAAATGTTTTACCATAACAGATATTTTCTTTTTTTGTTAAAAATGCATAAAAACAAATATATATTTATTAATTATTTTACACAAATTGTTTTATTTTTTTATGACTAATCAATTTAATCAACAACTTTTGTATGTGATGCCTTATTTTAATTGTTAAATCATGATTTATTTCGGTGTAGCTACTTTTTTACTTCAACTTAAACTGAACATGGAGTTATGGTAAGTCTTATTATTTTTTTTTTCAATTATAACTAATTGATAACTTATATTATTTTTTTTAAGAAGTCCGAACTTCAAACTCTGTACCCACAATTATTATCATAATTTAATAAATAATAATTGCATTCAAGTACCATTAGGGTAACACCTATTTAAAAAATGAATTATATGTAATAAATTGCAATAGCAAAACAAACTTTTTAATTATGAATATAATTCAAAAACATTTTAGAATTGTAAGGTCGTTGTGGATAATATCAATATAATAATATGTTATCGCTCGCAAGTAGGTATACCTATGTTATTAATTTATTATGTTCTGAGCTATTTATGTTCGATTTACTTTCCGGACACCGCCTTACCAACCAAAAATCAAGATAATAATAATAAAACGTGAAGTTCCGAACGTCTAGTGGGACAGTACTGAATGCCGATGACTATATTACTATAATAAACTATAATAATAATATTATGTTAACATAGACTCTTGCAGTCATACCTCATAATACAATATTTCCATCACGAGTTCACGAAATAATGTGCGCCGCTGGACGATGGTTAAACCACTTTTACGTAATAAATAATAATATAATTAAACTATTTAGCTTTATATAAATAGACAAAAACGTCGTTTTTCCTTGAAACCAATTCTAGTAATCAACATTACACCAGAAAATTAATAATAAATAACAATCAAATTCGTGTCAGCGATAATGCGCCGAGATACTACACCTATTGCAGTATTGCCTATACCAATATACTTAGTCGCTAGTGCTATGAAAAAATGAAAATATTCAGAAATAGTGTAATAATATTTTGTTTGATCAATGATAAGTTTACTAAAACACGTTTAATAAAATTGAAAATTAAAAGTACCAAACCACCGAGAAATCAATTAAAACTAAAAATAATTTATTTAACTAGGTATACAGTTTATCTTAGATGACAATCAGATAACTAATATCTTATTTATCTAGATGAAATATAGATGTTGTAGTTTTATTTAGATACTGCTCAACACTGCTAAAAGAGTGTCCTGTGGAGATATTATAAGTCTCTGATTTTCAAATGAGTACCTCCCTTTTCAATTGTAAATTATTCTGTAAATCATTTTTTTGAAAAATTTGATGTATCAGAATCAAAATTCGTAAGAGTAGTTTTTGAGTAATTTAACTTTGCGTTTTAAGGGTAAAATTCCATGGTAATGTTTTTATAAGATATGGGGGTTACTTATTTGACAATTTTAATAATTTATATTAATTTATAAGGATTTTATATTTTACAAAAATTGGCATAGTATAATAAATTCTAGATCCAATGTCTATTATGATATTTTTGTAAGTCTATTTGTAATGACTGTTATGCTTATTAGTGTGTTTAAACATTTCAATGACTTGCGATTTAGTCATTTAGATCTATCAAAATGTTCAAAAAAAATCATCTGCTTAACAAAAATTCACAAAAAAACATTGGATACTATTTGAAAAAAAAAAATTGCACTACCACGACAGGACATTCCTTAAATGTATACCTAAGCAATCGAAATAAACAAAAACATGGTTTTTAAGTACACCTATTCTTAAAAATTCCAAAAATCGGTACATGAATAAATTATTTGTTCATTATTAAAAGCAAAAATTGAAAATTGAAAAATGGAGGTGACCCTGATAGGCGAGTCACATCGTAGGAGTAGACACGTCAAGTTGCCACGATTGCGCCGTGAAAATGAGAAAAGAAAAACAATTTAACATAACTCGAAGTATATTGGACAATTATCGGATCATCAAGATATCGTCCTTATAACCAGGACACGACGACGTTTATAGGTACACCATCAGTCATAATATAGTTGTTGACCGAAAAAACAATTAAATATATAATATAATATAATTCAGCATAATTAGGTACTTACACGTAATCTATACACTGGTTGCGGAAAAATCCAAACGCTTTGTCCAACAATTGTTGTGTAAACGAATCGTCGTCTTGGTTGCATGTCCTCCGTGTTTGGTCGAGCACACATTCCCGGAATCTGTGGTGAGTGCTGAAACAATCGTCCCAAAATAATATATTATTATTAGTGTGAGTATTTATTTTTTTACGCGCCAGCTAAGAAAAAAAATGAAAAGTCGCGAATTGACTGTATGATCAGCGTCCTCGAATTATGACGACTAGACGTCAGATGACCACATAATATTATTAAAATAACATTTTAAATGACATAATATTATCTTTTATTATTTTTATTTATATAATTAGACCGTTTGCTCAACTGTGGTTGGTAATCAATCCGAAGCGCATCTGATAGGTAATTTATTCATATTATACATTGAGTATAATATTATTTTGATGTACCAATTGTGCGCTATGTATATGGGTAATAACAAAATAATTATTATCGTATAACATCCGAAGTAAAAACAAGACTTTGATGACGTCCCATTAAAATAATAATGACAAAATAATGATAAAATAAAAAAAAGTGAAATGAAAATAAAAAACCTGATAAGTGGGTAACAGTCTGCTGTGTACATTATGTGTCTGGACTCTGGAGAAGTCACTGTAATGGATGTGTTAAATTTGAATTCAATGATATAAAATCATTGGATTTGAAGGTCTGTTATACTTTAATATTACTAAGTTTATTTTATGACATTATGTGATTGAAGTAATCTATTTTACTATCAGGAATTACTGCATTAATTTCTGCCCTAAAAATTGATTTAAAAATGTTATTGTGAGTTAGAAATATAATAATATACTTTAAAAGTGTCAGGTGAACACGAATAATATTTTTAAATTACAACAAAATACAGTTATTCTTCTTTAAAGTATCTAATTTCTCCCAAATTTGAATTTAAAGTGTCTGTAGGTATAATAAAAAACTGTGTTTAAAATTTTCATAGATTTTTCAGTTACAGCAAGAAATATTGATGAGAATCCTTGTTTTAAATTTTAGATCATTAGCTATAAACATTTTAATATTTCATAAGTTCTTTGATTTTGACGAATTTTGTCAAAATTTGAACTTTAATATACCAGAAAAAAAATTGTGCATATGAATTTTTAATACTTAACTGCTAATTATAATAACGCATGAGGAACTTTATTTGAATGTTCAAAAATGAATAGATAAATAAGTTTCTATTGACATTAAAAAAAAAAACACTAAAACAATTGAAAATTGAAAATGTCTACAAATAGTACATAATATTTTTAGAATTTTAGATAACCACTTGTGTAAATTTCAAGTACCTACAGTTAATAGTTTTTGAAATACAACAAAATAATAAAATCGTTTTATGATAATTTGTTAATTTACTTGTTAAGATCCTTTGTCTTCAAACGCTCATAATTTTTTTTTTGTTAAAGGTAGAAAAACTTATGGACAAAATTAATTTTCACTAACAACTTATGAGGAATTTTGTATTAAATGTTCAGGTTTTATAATAGAACATAGGTATTTAAACGTTTGATGTTACAAGTACATTTAGAAAGATTAAGAAAATTTTGAAATTTAAAAAAAATGTATCAACAGTAGTTAAATGAAAAACATAATTTTGAAATTTCCTCTCTAAATGTTTTTCATACATTCAACGTTTAAATACCTATGTTCTATAACATGAACCTACTGACTGACTAAAGTGATATTCGATTTAATTTTAGTTTTTAAATACGTCCTTGTATTCCATATAGACATTTGAATTTCAAAACAATTAATCGATGTATTGATGAACTTTTGTTAAAAAAAATGAAAATAACAACAATTATTATTCCTATTTAGAGACATCTTATCAAGAAGTATATTAATATTATATCAATAAGAGGTATCTTTTTTTATTGAGAGATAATAATTTTGCACATTTTATTAATGCTATGAAAATGGAAAAAAAAATTATTATTGACCAGCTTTAACAAAAGTGTCCTTAAAAAACGTGTT